>NC_138302.1:13100000-13112500 GCF_965601325.2 Salmo salar
GTGGTCTGACCAACCAGTTAGTAAAGTTACTGTGTTTCACAGTCGTCTCAGTGTGGTCTGACCAACCAGTTAGTAAAGTTACTGTGTTTCACAGTCGTCTCAGACAGTGTGGTCTGTCCAACCAGTTAGTAAAGTTACTGTGTTTCACAGTCGTCTCAGACAGTGTGGTCTGACCAACCAGTTAGTAAAGTTACTGTGTTTCACAGTCGTCTCAGACATTGTGGTCTGACCAACCAGTTAGTAAAGTTACTGTGTTTCACAGTCGTCTCAGACATTGTGGTCTGACCAACCAGTTAGTAAAGTTACTGTGTTTCACAGTCGTCTCAGACAGTGTGGTCTGACCAACCAGTAAGGTCCTTGTGTGGCCTCTATACTATATTATAAACTGGGTGGTTCGGTTCGAGCCCTGAATGTTGATTGGCTGAAAGCTGTGGTATATCAGACCGTATAAATTTTAGTCATTTATCAGACTCTCTGATCCAGAGCCACTACAGTAGTGAGTCATTTATCAGACTCTGATCCAGAGCCACTACAGTAGTGAGTCATTTATCAGACTCTCTGATCCAGAACCACTACAGTAGTGAGTCATTTATCAGACTCTCTGATCCAGAACCACTACAGTAGTGAGTCATTTATCAGACTCTCTGATCCAGAGCCACTACAGTAGTGAGTCATTTATCAGACTCTCTGATCCAGAGCCACTACAGTAGTGAGTCATTTATCAGACTCTCTGATCCAGAGCCACTACAGTAGTGAGTCATTTATCAGACTCTGATCCAGAGCCACTACAGTAGTGAGTCATTTAGCAGACTCTCTGATCCAGAGCCACTACAGTAGTGAGTCATTTATCAGACTCTCTGATCCAGAGCCACTACAGTAGTGAGTCATTTATCAGACTCTCTGATCCAGAGCCACTACAGTAGTGAGTCATTTATCAGACTCTCTTTTCCAGAGCCACTACAGTAGTGAGTCATTTATCAGACTCTCTGATCCAGAGCCACTACAGTAGTGAGTCATTTATCAGACGCTCTGATCCAGAGTTACTACAGTAGTGAGTCATTTATCAGACTCTCTTTTCCAGAGCCACTACAGTAGTGAGTCATTTATCAGACTCTCTTTTCCAGAGCCACTACAGTAGTGAGTCATTTATCAGACTCTCTGATCCAGAGCCACTACAGTAGTGAGTCATTTATCAGACTCTCTGATCCAGAGCCACTACAGTAGTGAGTCATTTATCAGACTCTCTGATCCAGAGCCACTACAGTAGTGAGTCATTTATCAGACTCTCTTTTCCAGAGCCACTACAGTAGTGAGTCATTTATCAGACTCTCTGATCCAGAGCCACTACAGTAGTGAGTCATTTAGCAGACTCTCTGATCCAGAGCCACTACAGTAGTGAGTCATTTAGCAGACTCTCTGATCCAGAGCCACTACAGTAGTGAGTCATTTATCAGACTCTCTTATCCAGAGCCACTACAGTAGTGAGTCATTTATCAGACTCTCTGATCCAGAGCCACTACAGTAGTGAGTCATTTATCAGACTCTCTGATCCAGAGCCACTACAGTAGTGAGTCATTTAGCAGACTCTGATCCAGAGCCACTACAGTAGTGAGTCATTTATCAGACTCTCTGATCCAGAGCCACTACAGTAGTGAGTCATTTAGCAGACTCTCTGATCCAGAGCCACTACAGTAGTGAGTCATTTAGCAGACTCTCTGATCCAGAGCCACTACAGTAGTGAGTCATTTAGCAGACTCTCTGATCCAGAGCCACTACAGTAGTGAGTCATTTAGCAGACTCTCTGATCCAGAGCCACTACAGTAGTGAGTCATTTAGCAGACTCTCTGATCCAGAGCCACTACAGTAGTGAGTCATTTAGCAGACTCTCTTAAAAATATATGCTTATTTCTACTGTTCTAATTACATTGGTAACCAGTTTATAATAGCATCAAGGCACCTCTGGGGTTTGTGGTATACGGCCATATACCACGGCTAAGGGCTGTAGCCAGGCACTCTGCGATGCGTCGTATTGGCTATATACCCCACCTCCTCAGGTCTTATTGCTGAAGTACAGCACAGAAACAACCACACACTCCTGGACACCCTGTAAGTCTACATGTTTAGTGTGTAGACAGACCCTTTTTAAGGCTGCCCCCTTGAAAACACCTACCTAGCCTTTACAGGCCCAATCTGTACTCTACAGAGGAGAGGAGGAGATGATGAGGGAGAGAGAGAAGTGAGGCTGGAGACCTATGACATCTGCCTCAACTCAGAAGAGAGAGGGAGGAGAAAAAGGAGGCGAGGGGTAGGAAGAGAGAAGTGAGGAGAGAACCAAACAGGCAGTAGCTCCTTCATTACCAGAGTATGGGGACAGAGCGAGTTTCCCAAAGGCTGGAGCGTCGGCCTTCTCGCCCGCTCCCATTTCACTCAGTGCACTTCACGAGCTCAGGGCTTGCCTGACCCAGCATGCATCTGTAGTCTACTTGTGTGCTGCTATAGCCCCTTGCTTTAGCTACTGACATGGAGTTCACTAGATATTTTAATAAAGAAACTGATAACACACACAGGTGCAAAATCAAGGTGACTTACAAAGATGAGGAGGACTAGGGGAGGGAGCGCGGTGATGTAGTGTCCAAAACCAACTGGTAGGTCCAGGTAGTCACTCAAATAGATGGGTGTTGGTTAAATGGTAGGTCCAGGTAGTCACTCAAATAGATGGGTGTTGGTTAAATGGTAGGTCCAGGTAGTCACTCAAATAGATGGGTGTTGGTTAAATGGTAGGTCCAGGTAGTCACTCAAATAGATGGGTGTTGGTTAAATGGTAGGTCCAGGTAGTCACTCAAATAGATGGGTGTTGGTTAAATGGTAGGTCCAGGTAGTCACTCAAATAGATGGGTGTTGGTTAAATGGTAGGTCCAGGTAGTCACTCAAATAGATGGGTGTTGGTTAAATGGTAGGTCCAGGTAGTCACTCAAATAGATGGGTGTTGGTTAAATGGTAGGTCCAGGTAGTCACTCAAATAGATGGGTGTTGGTTAAATGGTAGGTCCAGGTAGTCACTCAAATAGATGGGTGTTGGTTAAATGGTAGGTCCAGGTAGTCACTCAAATAGATGGGTGTTGGTTAAATGGTAGGTCCAGGTAGTCACTCAAATAGATGGGTGTTGGTTAAATGGTAGGTCCAGGTAGTCACTCAAATAGATGGGTGTTGGTTAAATGGTAGGTCCAGGTAGTCACTCAAATAGATGGGTGTTGGTTAAATGGTGATTTTAATGAATGGAGCCAATTTGGAGCGGCAGGTTTTATTTTTTGTGAGCGCAGAGCGGTTTGCGGTGGAAAGGCCGCGGAGCGCCGGAGCGGTGGAAAGGCCGCGGAGCGCCGGAGCGGTGGGAAGGCCGCGGAGCGCCGGAAAGGCCGCGGAGCGCCGGAGCGCCGGAAAGGCCGCGGAGCGCCGGAGCGGTGGAAAGGCCGCGGAGCGCCGGAGCGGTGGAAAGGCCGCGGAGCGGTGCTTGTCTGTGAGCGATGAGCGGAATTTCCGACCGCTCAACTTTGCTCACATACTCTGCTTCTTACATAATCTATATGAGAGAAACCAGGGAAACCAGAGGGACGAGAGAAGTGAAGAAAAAGGGAGCATAAATAAACTGACCAGGATGATACACCAGCCTGTACAGCCTATACTGTCACCACTGACCATGATACACCAGCCTGTACAGCCTATACTGTCACCACTGACCATGATACACCAGCCTGTACAGCCTATACTGTCACCACTGACCATGATACACCAGCCTGTACAGCCTATACTGTCACCACTGACCATGATACACCAGCCTGTACAGCCTATACTGTCACCACTGACCATGATACACCAGCCTGTACAGCCTATACTGTCACCACTGACCATGATACACCAGCCTGTACAGCCTATACTGTCACCACTGACCATGATACACCAGCCTGTACAGCCTATACTGTCACCACTGACCATGATACACCAGCCTGTATTTTATTTATTTATTTCACCTTTATTCAACCAGGTAGGCTAGTTGAGAACAAGTTCTCATTTACAACGGCGACCTGGCCAAGATAAAGCAAAGCTGTGCGACAGAAACAACAACACAGAGTTACACATGGAATAAACAACTGTACAGTCAATAACACAATAGAAAAAAATAGAAAGTCTATATACAGTGTGTGCAAATGGTGTGAGGAGGTAAGGCAATAAATAGGCCATAGTAGCAAAGTAATTACAATTTAGCAGATTAGCACTGGAATGATAGATGAGCAGATGATGATAAGCAGATGATGGTGTGTAAGTAGTGATACTGGTGTGCAAAAGAGCAGCAAAGTAAATAAAAACAATATGGGGATGAGGTAGGTAGATTGGGTGGGCTATTTACAGATGGACTATGTACAGCTGCAGCGATCGGTTAGCTGCTCAGATAGCTGATGTTTAAAGTTAGTGAGGGAAATGTAAGTCTCCATCTTCAGCGATTTTTGCAATTCGTTCCAGTCATTGGCAGCAGAGAACTGGAAGGAAAGGCGGCCAAAGGAGGTGTTGGCTTTGGGGATGACCAGTGAGATATACCTGCTGGAGCGTGTGCTACGGGTGGGTGTTGTTATCGTGACCAGTGAGCTGAGATAAGGCGGAGCTTTACCTAGCATAGACTTATAGATGACCTGGAGCCAGTGGGTCTGGCGACGAATATGTAGCGAGGGCCAGCCGACTAGAGCATACAGGTTGCAGTGGTGGGTGGTATAAGGGGCTTTGGTGACAAAACGGATGGCACCGTAATAGACTGCATCCAGTTTGCCGAGTAGAGTATTGGAAGCTATTTTGTAGATGACATCGCCGAAGTCGAGGATCGGTAGGATAGTCAGTTTTACTAGGGTAAGTTTGGCGGCGTGAGTGAAGGAGGCTTTGTTGCGAAATAGAAAGCCGATTCTAGATTTGATTTTGGATTGGAGATGTTTGATATGAGTCTGGAAGGAGAGTTTACAGTCTAACCAGACACCTAGGTATTTGTAGTTGTCCACATATTCTAGGTCAGAACTGTCCAGACAAGTGATGCTAGTCGGGCGGGTGCGGGCAGCGAACGGTTGAAAAGCATGTATTTGGTTTTACTAGCATTTAAGAGCAGTTGGAGGTCACGTAAGGAGTGTTGTATGTCATTGAAGCTCATCTGGAGGTTAGTTAACACAGTGTCCAAAGAAGGGCCAGATGTATACAGAATGGTGTCATCTGCGTAGAGGTGGATCAGAGAATCCAGGATGACACACCAGCCTGTATACCCTATACTGTCACCACTGACCAGGATGATACACCAGCCTGTATACCCTATACTGTCACAACTGACCAGGATGACACACCAGCCTGTATACCCTATACTGTCACAACTGACCAGGATGACACACCAGCCTGTATACCCTATACTGTCACAACTGACCAGGATGACACACCAGCCTGTATACCCTATACTGTCACAACTGACCAGGATGATACTACAGCCTGTATACCCTATACTGTCACCACTGACCAGGATGATACACCAGCCTGTATACCCTATACTGTCACAACTGACCAGGATGATACACCAGCCTGTATACCCTATACTGTCACCACTGACCAGGATGATACTACAGCCTGTATACCCTATACTGTCACCACTGACCAGGATGATACTACAGCCTGTATACCCTATACTGTCACCACTGACCAGGATGATACACCAGCCTGTATACCCTATACTGTCACCACTGACCAGGATGATACTACAGCCTGTATACCCTATACTGTCACCACTGACCAGGATGATACACCAGCCTGTATACCCTATACTGTCACAACTGACCAGGATGACACACCAGCCTGTATACCCTATACTGTCACCACTGACCAGGATGATACTACAGCCACACACACCACCATAACACACCCATGAATGAGTAATACACAGCTAGTCTTTAATATGGGGGCTTCACTGAGTGGACGAAGGCTCCAACAACCATACAATAGGTATCCTTATGTCTGTGGAGCCTAGCTATATTGGTAACGGAGAGTGTGTGTGTGTGTGTGTGGACAGCTGCTCTCTTGTGCGGTATTATCCCAGAATTGATTGCATCCCTCCTCTCACAATGAACAGGACAAAAACCCAGGAGGGACGAGAGGAGAGGGAGAGAATGTCTGTGTGTGTGTGTGTGTGTGTGTGTGGTGATACTGGCAGAACAGTAGCACATATGTAGGAGATACATCACACTCTATAAAAGGAGCCAATTCACCAATACAGCTTCAGCAATAACAATGTATTTATTCATATTGTAATAAGACAGTAATAGAAGTGTCATTCTATAGTTTAGTCCATTTGTTTGTAATGGTGAGACCTATAGGCCTGTCAGTAAAGTAATAAACCACTCCATAGAAAATAAACACTCTGTACGTTGTTCATTCTAGTTGTATTGGTTAGAAATGTAATCCTATAACTAGCCTAAAGTAAATCCCAGATTAACAATGTTAACGTCAGTGGTTCATTCTATAGTTTAGTAATGGGTTTACAGGCCTATACGGAAAGTAATAAATCCATCACAGATTAACACGTAAATGTTTGTGTGAAGCCGCTTGCCGGGCTGCGACACGTAAAACAGACACACCTCCGGGGTCAGCAGGCTTCATCCAGCAGGCTTCATCCAGCAGGCTATTTACAGCCACTGTGGGGTCAAGCCGTGTGAAATTCGATCCGAGTTTCCATCACAGACAAGCAAACACACACCAACCGCTGACTAAACCACCTCCAGCCCCCCACCATACTGGCGACCTAAACCACCTGACACACCAGACCCAAAACGGCCATCTCCATTTCAGATGCGGAAGCCATCCCCCTCTCCTCTCCTGTCGCGGTAAGATCCTTTGTCATTATTCCATGTTAATGACGTGATGACCGATCAATCAAGGCGGCCTCAGCAAACTCATTCCAGTTAATTAGTCCGCCGGGCGGTCGTCAAAGTTAACAGTATTTATATAAAGGAGGAGGGGAGGAGGAGAGAGAATAACAACAGAGAGAGAGAGGGATGGAGGGAATAAAAACAGAATAACAACAGAGAGAGAGAAGGAAAACAGAGTGAAAGCATACTGCTAATAAACATGTAATCGCCTAGTGTAGATTTTAAAACGCGGCAGGTGCAAATAAAAGCGAGGTCAGTCTGGGACCATAACGACATGAGAGACTATTAATTAACCAGCCTGAATGAATGGCCACTGCTGTAACCGACCAGCGCACTGGGACTGGTGTGTAGCCTGTGTGAGTGTCAGAGAGACGATGTGAAATCAGTTGTTATTATGGCCAGAAAGTCACCATGCAGGCTCCTCTCCCCTGGATGCATGTCCTCCATCATCTTCCCTGCTTCTTACTATTCACCAAGCAAAGAGGTGCCCCTTATAGCTGATATTGGGTCAGTTTTATCTTTACACCACATAATACATAAGCTCAGGTCTAATATGTCGTATAATGATCCTGGATCATATAAGAGTGGTAACATCAACCTGGATCCCCTGTCTACATGGATCTCTCCCCTGTGCCCCAGCCCTCCTCTCCTCTCCCCACCCCCGGCACTCTCCCTCCTCTCCTCGGGGAAGGTGTTACCTGGCCTGGGCCTCGTCGAGACTCTCGTCCGTGATGGCCATGATCTGCTGGAGGATATCCCCGATGTCCTGCTGCGGCTGACCGAGGGAGTGCTGCTTCCTCCCGGCGTCATGGTCCCCCACGTCGACCTGAGACAGTCCGGACAGCCCGACGAGACCCGACATCATGCGGGCCTGGTCCTCCATGCCTTTCAGAAAAATCTCGCCGTTTTTGCGACAAAACTAGGGAGGGAAAAGGTGAACGTTGTCCGATGAAGGGAGGAAGATGAGAAGATAGTATATTTTTTCCCCAGAGGTAGCCCAGGCTAGTTGCCCTTTACAGTTTAATGTCCCTGACTCGAAACACCGAGTGTTTCAAAGTAGCCAATAAACAAAGGAAGACATCAAACTAAACTATTCAAAGTAGCCAATAAACAAAGGAAGAAATCAAACTAATTATAAAAATGCCATTGCTCGTTCAAATGACCAATAGCGGCAAGCAAGCTGTAAACATGCAATTGTCTAAGTAAAACAAAAAAGCAAGTAAACGGTCGATCTGGGCCTACACAGTATTTGTAAACAAATAAACACTAGTTTCTTTGGCATAACCAGGCCTAGATGTATTTTGCATTCCGAGTCGGAAACACGGGTGTAGGTTTCTAACAGTAGTTCCACGGTTGAGGCAGATAGAGGGAGCGAGGAGGCCACAGGGGGGGGAAATAAAGCCTGGAAAGGTAGAGCTGCCTTTAAAATGGTCAGCTAGGCGAACGACAAAGAGGGGGAGGGAGAACGAACCGAGCTGCCGCTGCGAGGGGGAAAAATGGCAACAATTAGCAGACTAGCTTGTCACAAATGTTACTCCTGCGTTCGACAAAATAATAATCCGGCCTATATCCAAACGCTGTCTCGTGGAAAGCGACGGGGAATGTAGGCGAACCAGTTTGGAATCCAACCACCATGTATCTCCGTGTTTTTCTAACAATGAGAAAGAAGAGTAGCGCCACACTAGCCTACAACAGCTCGGCTAACGTTACTAGTCCACAGAAATCCCCAACGTGTCTGTTTTCGTTGCCTTCTTCTCCCAGGAAAACCTGCACGGCTGGGAAGAAGTATTGTAGCTAGTAGCCTACAGGATCAAATAAAACGACGGAATAAAATACATGTTTTTTTAATAAACTCCACTCCGTCCGACCAGCCGTGGCTGGCCTTGTCCTATCCGTTGGTCGAATAGCGCTGCTTGCTCCCCTCTCTTCTAGGCAGGTTTTTTTCCTTCTCCTCTGCTCTCCTTTCTTTATCCGGCTCCCTCGCCTGGCCCGTTCTCCCACTACCAACACACACACACACACACACACACACACACACACACACACACACACACAGCGCACGCTGGGGAGGATAATATGCAATTCCACATCTCACCGCTGGGGGTGGGCTCCTCTCAGCTCTCATACGGTGTTCAGCAACAGCAGCATGGAAACAAGCAGCATTGTTGACAGTTGTGTTATTGTTGTTGTGATGGCTTGGAGGGCCTTCTCATGTAGCCTAAATATCCCACCCCAAGACAGTCATATGAAAGCTTCACGTTTCAAGGAGCCCATTCACTATGAAGTCAGGAGCCTGGGTCAACCAGAGCAATAGTTCAGGCCGACCAGCCTACCGAGATGGCTGGAATGGAATTAGACTTTCTTTCTACTCATTTTGCAAACAACCCTAAGATGCCGCACTGATCCCACTGCCGCCACCAGTGTAGCAGACGGAGACGGGCTTGATCCAGAGAACCAGGGGTTGTGGGGAGAGCAGAGAGCCCTACCACCTGTGCCATAAAGATTCAGCACATAGTCATAGTTACACAGTCAGACACATGCTACAGATACAAACACATGTTACAGATACAGACACATGTTACAGACACAGACACGTTACAGACACAGACACGTTACAGACACAGGCGCATTCTACAGACACAGAAAATGCTACAGTCACAGACACATGCTACAGTCACAGACACATGCTACAGACACATGCTACAGTCACAGACACATGCTACAGATACATGCTGCAGTCACAGACACATGCTACAGTCACAGACACATGCTACACATGCTACAGTCACAGACACATGCTACAGACACATACTACAGTCACAGACACATGCTACAGTCACAGACATGTGCTACAGACACATGCTACAGTCACAGCCTGATTCTGCTACAGATTCTACAGACACAGACACATGTTACAGACACATGCTACAGACACATGCTACAGACACATTCTACAGACACATGCTACAGACACATTCTACAGACACAGACACATGCTACAGACACATTCTACAGACACATTCTACAGACACGTGCTACAGACACATGCTACAGACACATTCTACAGACACATGCTACAGACACATTCTACAGACACAGACACATGCTACACATTCTACAGACACAGACACATGCTACAGACACATTCTACAGACACATTCTACAGACACGTGCTACAGACACATGCTACAGACACATTCTACAGACACAGACACATGCTACACATGCTACAGTCACAGACACATGCTACAGACACATACTACAGTCACAGACACATGCTACAGTCACAGACACGTGCTACAGACACATGATACAGTCACAGACTGATTCTGCTACAGATTCTACAGACACAGACACATGTTACAGACACATGTTACAGACACATGCTACAGACACATTCTACAGACACATGCTACAGACACATTCTACAGACACAGACACATGCTACAGACACATTCTACAGACACATTCTACAGACACGTGCTACAGACACATGCTACAGACACATTCTACAGACACATGCTACAGACACATTCTACAGACACAGACACATGCTACAGACACATGCTACAGACACATTCTACAGACACGTGCGACAGACACATTCTACAGACACATGCTACAGACACAGACACATGCTACAGACACATTCTACAGACACATGCTACAGACACAGACACATGCATGTAGAGGCGGTGAGTTGGTCTCACGCTCTCGTGACGAGGTAGTGCCTGTGTCACCCTTGGTCCAAGAGAGAATTTCCTCTTGTTCTAATGTTTGAGACGTTTCCTGAGCGGCAGACAAGGGTTCAGGACCCACCAGTCACACATAGACACATACAGACACTGATACACGTTGGCTACAACAGCCTACACTTGGTCAAATGACACCCTATTCCCTACATAGGTCATTACCTTTGGCAAGAGCCTTATGGCAGGGGCCTGCCAAATGGCGCAGAGGTCTAAGGCACTGCATCACGGTTCATGAGCCATCACTACAGACCCTGGTTTGATCCCAGGCGGTATCACAGCCGGCCTATGACCGGGAGACCATGAGGCGGCGCACAATTGGCCCAGCATCGTCCGGGTTAGGGGAAGGTTTGGCCGGCCGGGATTTCCTTGTCCCATCGCGCTCTAGCGACTCCTTGTGGCGGGCCGGGCGCCTGCAAACTGACTTCGGTCGCCAGTTGTACGGTGTTTCCTCAGACACATTGGTGTGGCTGGCTTACGGGTTAAGCGAGCAGTGTATCAAGAAGCAGTGCGGCTTGGCAGGGTCGTGTTTCAGAGGACGCATGGCTCTTGACATTCGCCTCTCCCGAATCCGTACGGGAGTTGCAGCGATGGGACAAGACCGTAACTACCAATTGGATATCACAAAATTGGGAAGAAAGAAGGGTAAAAGTAAAAAAAATAATACTTAAAAAAAGCCCTATGGCCAATTCCCTACATAGGGCACTAGTTTTGACCTAGGTCTTTTTCACTAAAATAAATGCCCTATATAGGTTGCAATTTGGGACACTGGAATAGTAGCCTAAATGGTTCTGTTATTTATCCTCTTGCTAAATGGTATCCATGTTGATGTCTCCTCAGCTTTGTAGACGTGACGTAGCGTGGGCATGATTAGCCTGCTAATGTTGAATGCAAAACAAAGCCGTGTCACTCGACCATCATCATCATTACCATCACTCACCCCTCTCCGCCAATCATAGCCTCCACTCGTCTTTGACCCCCTTGGTTGCTAGGCGTTATGCTAATGGAGCCTATAGCGTTTCTACCTAAACAGTGGACCAACTGAATAACGTGGAACATGTAGAGTGGATATACAGGTCTGAATTTACACAACACACATAGCGTTAGGCCTAGTCCTCCTTAGTGAATGATTACAAAAGGACACAACATGTATCTGTCGTGTTTGAATGTTGCTGTTTATATACAGTGCCAGTCAAAAGTTTGGACACACCTACTCATTCAAGGGTTTTTCTTAATTTTTGACTATTTTCTACATTGTAGAATAATAGAGAAGACATCAAAACTATGAAATAACACATATGGAATCACAAATATTGACCATGGCCCTTTGGACCAGAGCCCTTTATGCCCTGGTCAAAAGTAGTACACTTCACAGGGAAAGGGGTGCCATTCTGGTCAAAAGTAGTACACTTCACAGGGAAAGGGGTGCCATTCTGGTCAAAAGTAGTACACTTCACAGGGAAAGGGGTGCCATTCTGGTCAAAAGTAGTACACTTCACAGGGAAAAGGGTGCCATTCTGGTCAAAAGTAGTACACTTCACAGGGAAAAGGGTGCCATTCTGGTCAAAAGTAGTACACTTCACAGGGAAAAGGGTGCCATTCTGGTCAAAAGTAGTACACTTCACAGGGAAAGGGGTGCCATTCTGGTCAAAAGTAGTACACTTCACAGGGAAAGGGGTGCCATTCTGGTCAAAAGTAGTACACTTCACAGGGAAAAGGGTGCCATTCTGGTCAAAAGTAGTTCAGGGTTCCAAAAGGGTTCCATTTGGGATGTGTGTGTTCAGATTGAGTCATGGTGTCTTTGTTTAGCT